>NC_092375.1:110682599-110695099 GCF_030028105.1 Mobula birostris | reverse complement strand
GAAACCTCCCATTTTCCCAGCACTCCTGCAACACTCCTTTAGTAGGGTGAGAATCATTGTGCCCCTGCAAGTTAGCCCAGTAGTTTACTATCAGTTGCATCCTTCTTAGTTCCAAAGGCATTATTCCCATTTCTACCTGTAGGGCTGACACTGCTGACGTTTTAAAAGCCCCACTGCACACTCTCAAGGCCTGAGCCTGAATCACATCTTTTTTTTTTTTTTTTTTTTAATATATAAAAAAAACTTAGCTGCTGATCCATATACTATATTTCCATAATCCAATACAGATCTTACTAAATCCACATACATTCTCTTCAAAGCTGAACAACTTGCTCGCCATTCCCTACCAGTCAAACATCTCATCACATTTATTACGTTTTTACATTTCTCCTCAACTTTCCTGATATGGTCTGCCTATGCTAATCGTGAATCAAATATAACTCCCAGAAATTTAAATGATGCAACCCTTTCTAATTCAACCCCATACATCCTTAACTTCTTCCCTACCTCAACCCTTTTCCTGGTAAAAAAAATACAATTTGAGTTTTGTCTACTGAAAATCTACATCCCCAATCATAACCCCACTCCACCACTTCATCAATTGCTTCTTGTAGTTTCCTGATTATGTGGTCCATGTTCCTGCCTCTTTTCCACAAGGCCCCATCATCCGCAAACAGTGACCTACCTATATCCACTGGCACCTTTGAGAAGACATCATTGATCATAATGATGAAAAGTAACGGGCTAATCACACTACCTTGAGGTGTGCCATTTTCCACTATGTACTGTTTTGATAATTCTGATCCAATCCAAACTTGAATTTTTCTACTAAAAAATCTTTAATCCAATTAAAAACTCTCCCACCAACCCCCATCTTGTGCAGTTTAATTAATAATCCTTCCTTCCACATCATATCATAGGCTTTTTCAATGTCAAAGAACACTGCCACTACTGACTCTCTATTTGCCTGGGCCTTCCTTATTTCAGTCTCTAACGTAATCACTGAGTCCATGGAATTCCTTCCCTTTCTAAAACCACTCTGATAACTTGCCAGCATTCCCCTTTTCTCAAGCTCATATGATAACCTTTGTTATCATCCTTTCCATTATCTTACATATACTTGATGTTAATGCAATTGGTCTGTGGCTAGTGGGTTTTGACAGATCCTTGCCAGGCTTCCTTATTGGAGTTACTACTGCTTCTTTCCATGCACCTGGTAATCTTCCCTCCTCCCACACTGTTATAAAAATGCAGCAACTTCAAGAGCGCTCCTTCTCCTAGATTTTTTAGCATCACAGAGCATATCAGATCTTTCTCTGGGGAGGTTGGTCTCAATCTCTTTATTGCTCTCACCATTTCTGCTAATGTAAATGGATCAATTATATCATCTGTTCCTTCCCTCCTGCTTAACACACCTGGGTGTTGGCTCATTATTCTTTCCCTTCTTCAGACAAATTTTCTGAACTGTGTGTCAGTACAAATGACTTGGCCATGACCTCAGCCTTATCCCTACTGGAGACTGCAGTTTCCTCCTCCGATATCATTACTGGATATTCCCATTCCCTTCTATCTCCTCCCATCCTCTTAATCATTCCCCATATCTCTCCCATAGGTGTTGTTCTTCCTACCTTGTCGCAAAAACTCCTCCAACTTGCTCTTTTAGCTTGACGTATATTTCTTCTCACCACTGCCTGTGCTTTCTTATATTGAACCAAATGCTGCATATTATGGGTTCTTTTAACTAGCCTGAATGCTCTATTTCTGTTTTTTACAGCCTGACAACATTCCTCTGTCCACCATGGTACCAGTTTTCTATTCATCCTATTTTTACTCCTAGGTATAGATCCTTCTGCTGCCATGATAATTGCTGAAGTCACCTGACTGTTTAATTCATCTACATTTCCAGAAATATCAATCTTTATCAACCCTTCTTCACTCAACTTCTGGAACTTACCCCAATCAGCTTTTTCAAACACCCACTTTTGGGGTTCCGCCACCTGATCTTACTTCAACTCTTTCACCCACTGAACACAAAACTGGGTAGTGATCACTGCCTACTGTTGAAGCAGTCCAAACTCCCCAGTTACTAATGCCAGCCAAGGTATTAGACACTAACGTAATATCTAACATGGACTCAGTTCCTGTTGTTATATCTATCCTTGTGCCGCTACCATCATTCATACACACTAAATCCCTTTCTTCCATCAAATCTTCAATTACCTTTCCATTTGGATCTGTAATCTGATCCCCCCCCCCATATTGTGCTATGAGCATTGAAATCTGCACACCACACTACTTTATGTCTGTTTTGTCCTTGTATCTTTAATAGGCTGTCCAAATCAAACCTTTTACATGGATTGTAGTAGTTAATTATAACCACTCCCTCCCCTCTCTCCCACACTTCCACCACTATGTATTCCTAATCATGTCCTTTTTCCAGTACCCTATATGGTATACCCTGCTTGATTAACATAGCACAACCCCTCCCCCCCAGATTTCTATCTTTCCTTATCATTGTATACCCATATACCACAAAGTCTAAAGTTGATTTCAACCAAGTTTCCTGAATACACACTACATCCGGTTTTACAACCATTTCTTTAATAAAGTGCTTGAATTCCTGGCTATTGGCCAGTAAGCTCCTTGCATTCCATTGTAAAAGAATCACCATAATTAGTATTAACCAACACATGACACTTCCTGGCTTGACTGATTACTGAGGTTCTCCCTCACTTCCTCCCATGTCAGTCCTACTAACCCTAAATGGTTTACTGCTACTTTTACCCCCAGCTGAATTTTGTCACTTTTTGACTTTACCTCAGCCATACTATTAATCACTCCTGCAATGAATGTTACTAGAGCCTTTTTGTCTACATAAATCCTGTCATTTGTTCTTTGTTGCATCTCTCATATCCCCATTGCTCCCTGTTCATTAGGAGCATTATTCTGTTCTCTTGACATTCTTATAGCTTCTGCATAAGTGATCTTTCTTTTCACTCTTATTTCTTGAATTTTAGTCTCCCATCTGACAACCTCACACCCACTATATGCAACATGAGCTCCTCCACAAGTGCAGCATTTTGGTTGAACTCCTGTTCCGCATTTTCCATATTCATGATCACCCCCACATCTAGCACATCTCCTCTGCCTTTTACAGTTTTTAGCCACGTGTCCAAACCTTTGACAATTATAGCACCTTTGGCACATACACCCTTACTGGGTAACTCATGAAACCCAGGAACACCTTCCTTAGCACTCTTTCTTCTTCAAATTCAATCAATACAGATTCACTTTCCTTTTTCACTCCCTCCTTTGTTGTTTTCAGTCTTTGAACATTACTTTCCCTCCTTTGATATTCCTCTATCTCCTCCATATTTATACTCATTGGTATCCCCATAATCACTCCTTTACAACCATTGTTTTGTGCTCCCACCCTCCCAGTGTATTCCACCTTGCATTTTCCTATCTCTTTTAGCTTGAGTGCTTTCTCAAGTTGTTCCTCATTCACACATCTTACCAATAAGTTGCCATCATTAAGGACTTTTGCAAATACTATTTCCCCTACCTTATTTGTCAAAGTTGTTGTTAGCACAAACAGGTTAATTTTCTTCATATGTCCCTGAGCCTTCTCATTAAACCTAATTATGACAACACCTCCTCTCTGAGCTTGTTCATCTTCCTCACTTTCAGAGCTTTCTCCACTATCATTTCTTATTCTTTTATTCCCTTTGTCTTGGTTTTTATTTATCTGACCCCTCACTACCTCCTCATTCCCTTTATTTCTCCCTTCACAGTAATCCATCTCTCCCTACCTCTGGTCCCAAGTCTCTATCCCTCTACTTCTCCACTTTCTTTCCCTCAACCCCACCTCTTATCTTGTCTGCCATTACCAGACCAACACAACCCCCTCCCAGCAATTTCCATTCCTTCCCCACTCTCTTTCCCTCAACAGGTTCCAAGCCACATTCACACATCAAGCAAAACACAGCCAACTTCCAGTCAAGCCAACGCACCACACCCTTGATCATGTCTGCATGCTTTTATGCAAGTTGCTGCCACTTGATTGGCTGATTAGATGTCTGCATTAATGAGGTGTACAGGTGGATCAAATAAAGTGGCCACTTGTGTTTATCTGACTTTCTCAAATAGGGGGCCAAATACTACAGGTGCAGGCTGTGTATGAGTTTATCTAGATAGCCTCTTTTTTTAATGTTCTGCTCAGATATAATTTGCATTGTATCTTCCATATTGACCCCAGGACTAGCCAATGACAGGACTACAAACCCACCTGTAATTTGTGATGAAAGTCCCTGGAAAACATTTAGCATGAGCAGGAAAAGAACTTCAGATTTTAATTCAACAGTTTTACATCTTCCATTTCTGCTGCTTGATTGACACTATATTAACAAATATCATTGTTAAAAGGATGCCTACATTGTTAATTATAAGCATTAAATTACTTAGAATTTGATACCCAACAGTTATTCAAAGTATTAATGAAGGGTATCAGATTGAAAAAGTGACTACCTCCATCTCCTGAAATACTCCCTGAACAGCTGAATACTTGCAGCAGATTATTTCTTGCAAAACATGCAAATATATCAAGTTCTAAAACATAACTTGGGGGTTGTGGGCAAGATGTCTCACACATTGGTTTATTATTGTTACTTGCACTGAGATACAGTGAAAACCTTTGTCTTGCATGCCTTCCATACAGATCATTTTGTTATAAAATTGAGGTAATGCATGGGAAATCAATAACAGAATACTCAGTAAAGTGTTATACTTACAGAAAGAGTTCAGTGTAGGTAGACAATATACTGCAGATTGTGAGGTCAAGAGTCCATCTTATACTGGAGATATGTTCAATAGTCTTATAGCAGCAGGATAGAAGCTGCCCTTGAGCTTGGTGTTAAGTGTTTTCAGGTGTATGTATCTTCTGCTCATGTGAAAAATGAGAATCTTCAGGGTGGGAAGGGTCTTTAATTATGTTGATTGCTTTAGTAAGGCAATGAGAAGTGTAGAGAATGTCTATGGAGAGGGAGGGAGGGAGGGATGGGGCTGGTTTTCATGATGTGCTGAGGTATATCCACAATTCCTTGCAGTTTCTTAGGGTTCTGGTCAGAGCTGTAGCTGTACCAAACCATGATGTATCTGAATTTGTCATAACTGTGGACACAGCCGCAGGGTCTGGGCACTCATCCAGGCAGCTGAAAAAAATGGCAATCATGCACGTGGGAACACACACATTCTAGTCAATTAGTGCTTCTTTATAATTGTACTTAACTCTGTAACTTTTGCTTCAGTCTTGTCAAGAATTGATTGAAGCACAGCAATAATAATGCTGCTGGCTTACTTTAATCCATGTTCTGGGAAAAAAGGTGATTTAAATAGACTCTATTTAAGGAGACATGTTAGTTTAGTTCTAGGTTACTGCTTTCAAGTTGCAGTGATGGCACTTGTTTTTAGTGAGAGAGAGAGTTTAGTTAGTGGCCCTGTTAGCCTAGCATTTGTTATGTTTCTTTTGTTCTGTACAGTACTTACTAAAACTCAATGAACTTTTCATTCTGGGTCTCTATCTCTCCCTCTGCATTTGGGCCATCACTGAACTCCGGTGAGAATTGGATGCTTTCTGTGGTGCATCAATAAAAATTGGTGAGGGTCAAAGGGGACATGACAGGTTGTGTCAAGCAGAGGTTAGCCTTATCTGTCACGTGTACATCGGAATATGTGTCAGCATAAATCTGTAAGCAGTTTCTCTTCATTTGCAACTTGCAGGGTATCTCTTTTTAGCTGAGCTTGCTGGTTAATTTGTCCATTAATCTTAGATTTTTGGATGTAGAATCCAACATACAATACTTTGTGTTTAACTTGCAGCACACGTCGACGTCCCCCTGTGTCAACCCCTGTGATGGTGGACTTCAACTTTGGAGCAGCACCTGCGTGCTCAGATCCTTCAATTGTCCTACTAGTGCTGGAGAACAAAGAGATCTTGCCTGTTGACTGGTAGGTTGCAAACATAGTAGGGAGTGAAATAAAATTGAACTTTGGTATTTAAATTTTCAATTTTTTTTCCCCTTTATTCAATCCTGTTGACGGTCTCAACTCGAAATGTTGACAGCTCATTTCCCTCTATTGATGTGCCTGCCCTGCAGAGTTCCTCCAGTGTTTTGTGTGTGTTTCTCCAGATTTCCAGCATCTGTCATTTCTTGTTTCTACAGAACCAAGTCTGCACACTGCATAACTCCAAAGTAAAATGGGACCAAGGACTGGTTAATCTGGTTTTAAGCATGTTTACTTTAGGGAGGAATTTTAGGCAGAATATTGTTTATTTTTTTATTTAGAGGTACAGTGTGGAACAGGTCTTTCTAGCCCACCTGGCTGTGACACCAAGCAAACCACCTATTTAACCCTAAAATAATCATATGACAATTTAAACAAAAAACACTCTACTAACTGTACTTATTTGGATTGTGGGAGGAAACCCACACGCACACAGGAAACATGTGCAAACATTCTTACAGAGGATGCTGGAATTGAATTCCATCTCTGACGCCCCAAGCTGTAAAAGCGTCATGCTAATCACTACGCTAATATGGTACCCACAAATAGGAAACCCCTTTGCTGTTCTCCAGCCGCTGCTGTATGGATTTCAGAAAGATGGCCATGGATATTAACATGAGACTCAGAAACAGCAGTGGTTGGATTCTGGAGCTACCTGCTGGATGAATCAGAATCAGAATCAGAATTAGACCAAACTCGGAATCAAAGTTCAAAGTAAATTTATTATCAAAATATATGTATTATCACTGACATCTGATGTGAAATTTGTTGTTTTGTGGCAGCAGTACAGTGCAATACATAATAAAATTACTGTGTTACAATAAGAATGTTAAAAAAGAAATAAGTCCAAAAAGAGAGTGAAATAATGAGGCAGCATTCATGGGCTGTTCAGAAATCTGACGGTGCAGGAGAAGGAGATGTTCCTGAATTGTTGAGTGTGTGTCAGCAGTCTTCTGTACTCCCGTCTTGATGGTAGTAATGAGAAGAGTCAAGTCCTGAGTTGTATGGTATTTAATGATGGATGCCACTATTTGAGGCATCATCTTTTGAGGATGCCATTGACAGTGGGAAGGCTAGTGCCCTTGATGGAGCTGACCGAGTCTACAACTGTCTGCAGTTTTTCCAGTCCTGTGCATTGGCGCCTCCGTACCAATCAGTGACGCAACCGATTGTGAGTTCAGTGGGTTAAGTAGCATCTGTGGGGGCTGCAGGAGTGTAGGGAAGAACTTGTTAATGTCTCATGCCATCTTATCCCTCCACTATCAGTTCTGAAGCAGTGCTTCCCACACATATGAGACGAGTTCAGTTAACAGTCCCATTTCCCATGGCTCCACACATGTCCTGGGGTTGGAAGCCTGTGTCTGTGTGGGAGTGGATGGTGGGAGAGGAGATTGCTTTGCTGTTGATGTCTTGCTTTGTTCAGTGTTGTGTATTGTGTTTTTGTTCTGATGAACATTGTGCATATGCTATGTTGGCACCAGAATGTACGGTGATACTTGCAGGCTGCCCAAGAACATCCTGGGATGTGTTGGTTGTTCACACTAATGAGACAATTCACTGTATATTTTGATATACACATAGGTAAATCAGAATCTGAACCTGAATGTGAAGGAGGACCTATACTCTTCCTACCCTTTAACTCTTAATATAATTACAAATCTTTTAGAATCCACGTTTATTTTCTCAGCAATATCCCATGGCCCTTTTTATCCTCCTAGCTTTTTTCATAAATGTATTCTTACAGTCCCTCAAGGGATTTGCTTGATCCCAGCTGCCTGTACCTGACATACGCCTCCCTTTTCCTGTCCAGATTTCTAATATTGCTCTTCAATCAATGTTCCTTAATCTTACCAGTCTTGCTTTTTGTTCTAACTGGAACATGGTGGCCCTGAACTCTTTTTATGTTAGTTTAAAAAGCCACCCACTTGTCAGTCAACTCTTTACCTGCAAGCAGCCTCTCCAAGTCAATTTTTGCAGGTTATTTCTGATGCCATGTAAATTAGCCTTCCCTCAATATAGGAATTTCACTGAAAGGCTATTCCTATGATTTTCATGACAGTCTTGAAACTAATAGAATTATGATCACTGGTCCCAAAGTCCTCACCTTTGACATATTAACCACATACTCAGCCCCATTTCCCAAGAGGAAGTTAACAATAGCACAAAAATCCTTCAAATGCTGGAAACCTTGAACAACATACAAGATGCTGGAGGAACTCAGCAAGTCAGACAACATCTCTGGAGGGGAATATAGTCAAGACTCTTCATCAGGACCGGTAAAGAAGGCGTTTGAAGATGGGTGGAGGGGAGGAAGTACAAACTGGCAGGTGATAGGTGAGACCAGAATTTTGTGTGTGTTGTTCAACTATAACGCCTTTTTTAGTACAGCTTTTCACATTAGAAGAGAGTTTTTGATTGATCGTGGAGTGGATAAGAGATTGGCATAGCATCGTGGGCCAAAGGGCCTGTACTGTGATATCATGTTCTATGTTCTATGTACTAAGACTTTCCTGGACAGATTTAGCAAATAGTTAAATGGTTGTATCACTGTCTTGTATGGAGAGGACACTGCAGAGGATTGGAAAAAGCTGTAGATTGTAGTAATCCCCACCAGCTGTATCATGGGCATTAGCTTTTCCACTATTGAAGACATCTTCAAAAGCCAAACCCTCAAAAAAAAAAAGTGGCATACTTCATTTAGGGCCCCCACTGCCCAGGACATGACCTATGCTCATTGCTACCATCAGAGAGAAAGAAAAGGATCCTGGAGACACACACACATCGTTTTAGGAACAGCTTCTTTCCCTTTGCCGTCAGATTTGCAAACGGACAATGAACCCATGAGCACTGCCTCACTATTTTTGTTTTCTTTTTGCAGTACTTATTTAAATTTTTGTCCATGTTCCTTATTGTAAGTTATGGTATATTTTATGTATTGCATTGTATTGCTGCTGCAAAACAACAGGTTTCACTACATTTGTCATGGTAATAAACCAGATTCTGATTCTGAAACTCCACCCTCTCTAATCACTTAGTAGTAAGGCAGTCCCAATCAATATTGGTGGTTAAAATCACCTACTTTTACAACATTATTAGATCAACACCTGTCTGTGATATATTTCCAAAAATATACTTCCCTAATTTCCACTATCTACTGAGTAAGTCTATACATGTAATCTCATCAAAGTGATTCCTTCTTTCCTATTTTTAAGTTTGACCGATATATCCTCGCTAGAGCTTCTCCCAGAGACAAACCTTCTGGGTCCGTGCTATGATATTCTCCCTAATCAAGTAGTGCAATTCTCCTTCCTTTCTTACATTCATATCTATGAGACTGGCATCATTAGCCTAACCCAGACCACTGAGCTGTCAGTGCACACATCCCTTATGCAATTTCCTTGGTGTTTTATTATAACAAGCTCCTAACACAAATTTCTGTGAACAGTTGCAGAACAACAACCGCCACTGGATTTCTGCAGGTTTCATTTGACCTGGCCTATAGAAATTTGATTTTCCACAAATTTTCCCATACATTTTAAATCATCTTTAAGGTGCTAATAATGAAAATACTAAAATGTTTTGTGGTATTCATTAATGACTGGATACATGTTATATTCCATTGGATTAATTATGGATAATGTCAGGGTGAATATTTGAAGAATTATAGCAGATGAACATAGAGCAATACAATGTGGGTAGCTATAGAATATAGACTTTCCTGAAAATTGTATTATGGGATTTACCAGGATGTTGCAGGACTTGGGAGCTTTTGTTACATAGCGAGATTGTGTAGACTAAAACTTCATTTCCCAGAAGGAGCTTGAGGGATGACCTGATAGAGGTATATTAGATCATGAGTGGCACAGACAGGGTGAAAGCACATAGTCTTTTTCCCAGTGAGGGGATGCTAAGCACACGAGGAAATAGGTTTAAGATCAGAGGTGAAAGATTTCAAGTTCAAGTCATTCAACCATACACATGAATACAGGCAAATGAAACAGTGGTAATTCTGGGCCACGGTGAAAAACACAGCACCAACAGCCACACACAGCACAGGCATGTATAACGCAAATCGTTACAATAGCAGAGAAACATACAGTCACAAAAATAATATCGCCCAAGTCCTTGAATTTCATGGCCTGAAGATTGATGGTGTATAGGATAATGTCCTGGAGTTAAGTTTCTACAAGAACAAACTCACAGCAGTTCTCATCAAGCTCTAATGCAGCCGCAAATGAACGCAATCCAGCTTTCCTTCCACAAAATAACACTGACAGGAGGGGCCAGCCTCCAACCCGGCACAGACTCCAGTGTGCCCGCATGCCTCTGCTCTCTCCCAAAGCGCCTCCGGAGTATCCTTGTGTGGGTGGCTACATCAGGCAATGCAGCAGGGTGGCTCCTGGTTCATGCAACAACTGAGGACACACTGCCTCCCTGATGTTGGTCTTGCCAATGAACCAGTGAACTGGACGCAGTTTTCTATATTATATTTAAAAGGGACATTAGGGGCAGCTTCTTCAAACAAAGGATGGTGTGTATTTGGAAGGAGCTGCCAGAAATAGTGGTAGAAGTGACACATTAGCGACATTTAAAAGCCATCCAGATAAGTACATGGATAGGAGAGGTTTAAAGACTATGGGCCAAATTGGGCAGAGGCTCTAGCTCACTGGGCACTACAGTTGGAATGGATAAGTTGAGCTGTTTCTGTGGTTGTAAGTGACTCTAAACCAAGACCTTCTGACTGGGTGCCATCATACAACTAGAGCTAATAACATCCACTCAATCTCTGAGAAAAATTATGCTTCCATTGTTATTTTGCTTTCAAAATAAGTTGCTTTCAAATAGGATACTCATTACAAATTATCTCAGCTGGGTGCAGTCATTAGGACTGGGTGCATATTATTTAAGTTTCAGGAATAAATATCCTACATTATCTGAATCAAATGGGTTTCTACGTTTTCGGTACAGTATAAATTCTGGACGTCAGATTTCTGAACACCATGATCACTACCTCGCCACTCCTCCTTTGTACGATTTATTTATTTCTTGGTTTATTTTTGACTTTGACTCTATATACCAAGCTTAAACTCTGAGGGACAATAATTTTTGTCTTTGATTGGCTGCTCCTAAGGGCCTTCCTATTTCCAGTGGACCAGCAGCTGGATCTGGAGTACTGGGCGGAGACAGGAGAGTTCAACCCCACTGAACTGCATGAGATGAGAATCGAGGACAATCGGCTTTTCACTGTGGAGCCAAAATCTGGCTGCCTCAATCCCGGGCAGCGAGAAACCATTCAACTTACCTACAGGCAAGTTTGCTCTTGAACCTAGAGATGGCCTGGAGCGCCTACATGTGAGTTTCAGTTTGCGGAGCGCAATACAAATCTCATTCAAGATTGTTTAATGTTATTCCCAGTACACAAGTGTAAAGGGAACAAAATAATTGTTGCTCCTGATCTGATGCAGTGTCAAAAAAACACAATAAGATAAAGAACACAATAATAAATTAAGAAACACAATAAATATAAATAGCTTATATAAATTGATTGTATGCTCATAAAGTGACTCGAGGCTCAGGAGTGTCTGTACATTAGATAATTTATTTATTTTATTTATTTAGAGATACAACACAGAATACGCCTTTTGAGCTGAGCCTTGTGACTTGACACTATCCTAATCATGGGTCAATTTACAATGACCTATTAACCTACTAGACGGTACATCTTCAGACTGTAGGAGAAAACCAGAGCACCCGGAGGAAGCCCATGTGGTCACAGATAGAAAATACAAACTCCTCACAGACGGCGCCGGAAATGAATTCCATACTCTAGTGCCCCTCGCTGTGCTAACCACTGTGCTACCTTGGCACTCAAGAAGATGACTGACAGGAAATAATAAAGTAGTGATGGTTGGGGATGTGGAGGGGTGGTTAGTGGGTGGAGGTGTTGATTAGCTTCACTGCTTGGGGGAAGGAACTGTTTTTGAGTCTAGTGGTCCTGCCATGGATGCTATATAAACTCCTTCCTGATGTGAGTGAGACAAACAGTCCATGAGCAGGGTGGGTGGAATCCTCTATGATATGACTGATCCTTTTCCAGGACCTTTCTGTATATATGTCCTTGATAGTGGGTAGGCTGGTGATGGTGATGCATTGGACGGTTTTGACTACCTGTCGTAGAGTCTTCCTGTCTGCCATAGTACAGTTTCTGTACCAAGCGGTGATGCATCTTGTTAGGATGCTTTCTACTGTGCATCTATAGAATGTCATGAGTATGTATGTGCATAGTCCAACTCTCTTCAGCCTCCTCAGAAAGTAGATGCATGGTCAACTCATCCATTTCTAACCTTAAGCTGAAGTACAAAAGTCTGTGAAGTTTGCAGAATATTTTACTTTAATTAAAGCATAAAACAATTGTACCCCAACATCAAATAATACTA